>NC_050453.1:79922543-79927543 GCF_903995425.1 Onychomys torridus
AAAATGGATGGTCCACCATTAAGTGCTCTTCTGCTCTTCCAGAGGACCAAGAGTTCAGTTCTCAGCATCCACACAGGCTGGCTCACAACCACCTGTAGCTCCACACTTAGCGGCCTATGACTCCCTGATCTGGCCTCTGAGGGCACTTCACACATGAGCATGTGTGCATGCATGCATGCGTGCATGCATGTGTTTACAAAAGCTTGAGAACCCAAAGACAATACACAATGCAATCTTTTGGGGGATTTTTTTGTCTAAAGGAAAACTAAGAACTGTGAAGACAGAATCATGATTAGCTAATACACCAAAGTGTCAATCGTTGAGCTTCTGGGATTATTAATGGTTTTGTTTTGGTGTTAGATTTGCTTATTTTTATTGGTATGTGTATTTTTGCCTGTAAGTGCGTATATGTGCACACCATGTTCTGTATGTACACCATGTTCTTTCTTGGTGCCGTGGAGACCAAGAGTGTCCAATTCTCTGAACTAGGAGTTATGGGTGGCTGAGAGATGTCATGTAGGTGCGGGAACTGAACCCATCCATCCAGTGCTCATAACCACAGTCATCTCTATAGCCCAGTGGATTTTTAGAAATATTTTTATTGTAACTTAGAAAGTTAGTTTCCTATAATAAATTTGTTAATATTGAACAAAAAAGTTACAAAACCAACAAACCAACAGCAGAGTTGTTATGATTTCCTGATGGCTAAATCCTTAACTCAGCTTTGTCCCCAAGCTGAGGCGGGACTGTGGAGAAACCTCTTTGCAGAAACCTCTTGCAGTTTTACCTGGGAGTGAGATACGGTATTGTATTTCTCCTCAAGTTACCAGATCCATTTTCTGCCATTCTGTCTTAAGAACAGACCCAAGCAAATTGATCCACCACCCATCAGTAGGAGGCTTTAGAGGATTGTCTTACTCTCTGAGTCTTTTAGTGTGAAAGTCAAGGAGAAGTTGGCCATGCCAGATTACTCCCATGTGACCGGTGTTTAGATGAGGATTTGGCGCAGCAACTGTTTTTGCTTAAGGAGTGATTACTTGTAACAGGAAAAAACAGTGATGAGTACTGACTGCTCAGCAAGTGCCAGGTGCCTGCCAAGGGCTTTACATGCATTTGTGCACATAACTATTATCAGAGTTATTAGGGTAAGAGCCTGGACTCTGGCAGCCCAGACAAGCCCAGCGTGGCCATCCATCCTCTGTAAGTCAAAATAATAAATTAACAGGAAACAAAAGAGGTTTATTCAACATGGTACATTGGGAACAGGGACAGAGGAATCCAGTGGGCCCAATAAGACAGTCTTCAGTGTTCTGACATGAAGCTTAGGGTTAATAAAAGGCAAGAGGCATGTAAAAGTCAAAAGAACCTGGCCTGGAGTGGTCCTCCATCAATGCTGCATTTTCTCAGCCTCAGACTCAAGGTGATGGTTTGACTTGTCAGAACTGCATGGATTTCTCTACAGCAGAAAAGCTCTCTTGGCTGGTACCAGCTTCAGCATTTCCTGCTTCAGTAGAGGAATCCCAGGAAAATTCCAATCTCTTGGGGTCCATTGCAAAATTTGGATAGCCAAAAGAGGGGTGCAATTGTCTCTTTCGAATGACTTCATTTCTACAGGGATAGTTACACAATCATCATGGCAACTCAGAGACTTAGTTTTTATTACCTTCACATTGTATTTCCTTTTCTTTCTTTAAGGGAAGGTATTGCTTGTAATCCTCTGATCTCTGGGTCTTGAGTGTTGGATTACAGGTGTGAGCCACCCTTCCCGGCTCCCTCTTCCCTTCCAGTATATTGACAAAGGTAACTAAAACTCAGAATCATACAGGTAATATGTGGTAATCAGAAATTTCAACAAGGGGAGACCCGATGTCTCAATTTTTAAGTTATTAATCCAAAAAGTGCTCCTATGGTCATTTTATTCACCAAACAAGCTCCGCTGGCACTCTTTAACTCCATTATAGGTCCCTTGTTATGGCATGTTTGACTGCCTTTGCTACAAAATACAGAAACTTTTGTGTGCACATGTGTTGGCCAGAAGACTGTTTCAGTTGCCAACCTTCAGGGGCTGTCCACCTTGTTTTCTGCAATAGGGTCTCTTGCTTTACCAGGAGTGCATTGATTTGGATAGAATGATTGGCTGGCCAGCCCTGGGGTCCTCCTGGTTACTCCCCCAGGGCTGTCACTGTGGGCATGTGCTCCCATGTGCAGGTTTTTTATGTTGGCTTTGGTGGTTTTCCTGCTCTGTAATGCAAGCCCTTTCCCACCTGAGCTCCTGCCCCAGCCCGTCACATGCCCTTTGTTATGACATGGATTTGACTCCCTTGACTGCCAGGGACATCTCTATAGAAGGCAATGATTTTGTACATTAACTTTAATAAACACAGCGAGATTTCCTCTGGCCCTGGTCCTTGTTTATTAAGGTGGATAATTGCCTCCCTCACAGGGCTGCGGCTAATGTCAGTGCTTAGCACATTGGCTAGCCATAATAAAGGCTCAGTAAATGTTAGCTGACATTAATAATAAATTCATATTAGACGACTGGCATAATTAGCATATCAAACACTGGCCAGCGTGTCATACCCTGCTTCTTTAGCTGAAATTACATTCTTTGTGGGCAAATTGTGCCCCTAAGATGTTTAATCATTTTATTCTCTGAAGTGGGTAAATACTGCTCCTATAATTTGATTTACTCTATAAGATGAGCCCACTAAGTTGTTTTGTCCTGAGATGGAGGCATTGATTTGATGTACCTGCATTGTCAATAAGTGAAGAAAATTGGAATAGACAAACTACACTGCTTGTCGAATGTTGTGTATTTACTCATGGCTAAAGTATTATTCTTCTAGGTCGTCAGTAACCTAGGATCCTTAAAGTCAACGCAGTGAATTCATAGATGATGTACTGGAATATTTCAGGAAAAGCCTAGCCAAGCATTTTTGCTGCCGTCTTTTCGACTTCCCATGTCTCCAGGATGACATCTAATAGCCTGTGGGTTTATTTATTTATTTATTTATTTTGAGACAAAGGCTCATATATCTCAGGCTTTCTTTGCTCACTGTGTAGTCAATGCTGACCTTGAACTGTTCCTCATCCTGCCTGAGTGTGGGGTTTGCAGGTGTGCACATCCTGCTAGGTTCATGGCTTGTGCAGTGATGGAGATGGGACCTAGGGTTTCTTGCATGTGGGGCTGAGCTGCATGCCCAGTCCCAGGAAAAAGCGGGGATTCCTGGAAAGGTGTTCGAAGCGACTCCTTCAAAGTTCCTCAGGCAGAGTCAGCACAGCCAGTCAGTTAACAGTGTCCTTCTGCCCCATCACTGCCTAGCTGCCCCCTCCTCCGATGATTCCCTGGACCAGTTGAAGTGGGCTTTCCTTCCCTTTCCACTGGCTTTCTCTCCTGTGTAGACAGGGTAAGACAGTGTCCTGATCCTGGCCCTTGGTTCCTCAAGTAGATTCTCAAGCAGTGGTTTTGAACCCAATGCTGTGACCCTTTAATGTGCTGACCCCCAACCATAAAACTATTTTTATTGCTACTTCATAGCTGTAATTTTGCTACTGTTATCAATCATAATGTAAAAATTTGTGTTTTCTAATGGTCTTAGGTGACCTCTGTGAAAGGGTTGTTTGACCTCCAAAGGGGTTGAGACCCACAGGTTGAGAACTACTCTCCTAAAGGCACTCAGCAATTTCTTTCTCCATGCAGTGTTTGATTTTTCAACCAATTGTCATCTAAAAGAGACCTTTTTGCCTTGTCTCCTCTGCCTTGGAACAATTAGCTGTTTTTCAGAGAGAGAGGTTACAGACATGAAAAACGAAGAGGTGGGGATAAACACTTAGCAGTGAGTGACAAACTGTTCTCCCTGTGAGGGGGGTTGGAGATGTGTGAAACCTGGCAGTCTGCACGGCCACATTAACCTGGGTAGATGCCTGCAGTAAATAGCTGCAGAGGTGGTGGGACGCAGCAGATGGTTAATAACTGGCATGTCGATAGAGTGCTCATGGCATTAATGGTGAGTATTGGCTAGAATGCTAACATAAGGATGCTTCTGACACCAGGAGCTGCCGGGAACTCCAGCATCATCAGACAGGGACGAGCAAGTTTGGGTTAACTGAAGGTTCTGTATAGATCCATGAGTGCCATAGTGATTGTTTCTTCTCCACCAGGACCCTTGCTTCCTCAAAGCAGCATCGATTAACATAAAAAGGGCAGGACCTCAGCCTTGAATTCTGGGATAACTATTCCCTGAAACTAATGAGAATACCAGCTTCCTTCCTCCTCCATCCTGATCTGTGTGTGTGTGTGTGTGTGTGTGTGTGTGTGTGTCTGTCTGTCTGTCTCTCTCTGTCTCTGTCTCTCTCTGTCACTGTCTCTCTCTGTGTGTGTGTGTGTGTGTGTGTGTGTGTGTGTGTGTGTCTGTCTGTCTGTCTGTCTCTCTCTCTCTCTTTCTCTGTCCTGCTTGTGAGTATGTGGGTGGGAATGGATGCAGAGGCCAGAGCAGGACACTGCGTGTCTTCCTCTATTGCTCTGCACCTCAATGCCTTTATCCTTGAGTCTCACTGAACTAGAAACCCATCCTGTGGCTAGGCTGCCTAGCTGAGGACCTCTGGGGAGTAGTCTCTGTCCCCAGTGCTGAGTTACAGGCACATGCAGCATGTCTGGCTTTTGATTTGGGTGCTGGATATTTGAACAAAGGTCCTCATGCTCACACAGCAAGCACTGTTGCCCAGTGAGCCAAAAGTAGATGTTTTGGGGGTCAATTGGCCTCCTCTAAATTTCCCTTTCTGTTGTCATTTCAACTCCAGCAAGTTCTTCCTTTCTTCCCTTCCCTCCAACCCTCCTCACTTCCCTTTCTCAGGATCCTCTTATGTTTGTCTTTCAGTTACAAACCCTAAGACTGCCCCCCAGCCTCCTGTCTCAGATGAGGGGCATAAAACCTTAGCATTTGACTGAATAGTGTCACGTACTGTCTCTTGCTCTTTAAAAATTATCTTATATTTTAAAG